>NC_137590.1:9142485-9179985 GCF_963210335.1 Falco punctatus
TGCCTTTCATTCTTCTCCCATGCAATGTGCTAGTGAGGTTTCTACCTGGCAGATGTGGGCAACAGAGACATGGTAAGAGTCCTGCTAACAGCTCAGCATGTGCTTCTGCACTAGCCTCTCTGCCAGGTTATCTGGAACACAAGGTAGCTTCAGAAAGGGGACCAGAGGCTGTCTTGACAAGTGTTTTGCATGCAGTTAAATAGACAAATGTATTCTGCTGTCAGCCTCTTGCAGGAATTTGACTTGATGCCTGTCACCAAACAGCTTCTTTTGCACTAGAAGAATTACAAAACACTCATACCCTATAATGATCAAAAAGAGAGCCCCCATGCCCACATTAGATTTCAGAGATGCAATCCACACTCCCTTGCAAGCTAATAACATCTAAGCCTACAGAAAATTAGGATACGTGTTTCTGAAGGGTAAACCAAATATGAAGCAAACTACCGTATTATATAAAGGCCACTGGTCCATCCTCTCCTGCAGCCTGTTTGCAGTGATGACAATCCACCTTCACAAGACATTGCACCATGAATGTGTACAGTGCAAGCCTCTTCTCAGTTCTGCTAGTTTGTGATTAACCTCTCATATAGAGCAGAAAGGGCTATACAGCTCAAACTGTTTTTAAAGCTAATGCTGTTTGGATACACTCAGCCTGCATGCAAATATCTAACGTGACTCCTGCCAAACTATTTCAGTGAAGCTTTGCAGCAGTAAGTCCTAAGAGAGAAGTGTGCATTTTATGTTGTGTAGTTCATTAGCTATTTTTCCATTTCACTACTCATTTTTGTGTAATGGTCAAGTAGGAGTCCATTAGAATACCTGTTATTGTGTGTGATTAGAGACTTTCATTTCAGAAGAGCTTGAAAGTAATGGTGGCATTCATTTGTTGCAAATACAAGCTCTCAAGGGACAACATAAGTCTCTTCCTTATTTCACCTTCTGTATCACTTTATTTCCACTGTGCCCTTTTTCAGAAAGTACAGTCCACCCAAACCTCAGACTCAAATACATTAATAATAAAATCCAGCTTTCAGTCTCAGCTAGAGATTGTGCCTCCTTAGTTATCAAGACTAAATACTGCAATTAAAGACTTAAAGATGCTAGTATTTCACATCTCAAGGGCTAACAAAGCCTGCTTCTTATGGATTTGTATTTTGTAGTCAATTGAAACCCAAGAGGCTGCCAGATCCACCTGAAGCTACCCCTGCTGCTACAGTATTCTTAAAGGAGTCCCCAGTTTCCTTATGCCCAATGAGTTTATACAACAGGCTGTACTTCAACCATGATCCCTTCCCCTTCCATTTGGCCATCCATTTTTACCCAGACTACAGAGGCCCTGTTATCCCTCAGTTTCAGCTCTAACAGGTTTTTGTTGATACCTGCTTAAATTTATTACCCACTAACAGTATTGCATTTAGTTTATTTCCATAGGAAATTAAACAAAAGGACAGACTTAACTGTATCTTCCCTTTCTTGGTCTGCTTGTTTAACCACCATTGCAATGCAAACAGATCACTCCAAGAGGCTGCAAAAATTTCAACTGAGCTATTCAAAACTCAGTTGTAGAAGATCCTGAACAATCTGATCCAACTTCAAAGTTGGATCTAACTTCAAAGCTAGTGTCTCCTTTGAGCAGATAGGTTATACCAGATGAGCTCCAAAGTACCATCTAAGTTTGCTATGTTCCTAGTAGGATCAACAGTTCTGAGCACTTCTGATAAGCTTCCTACAATTCAGACAGTCGAGTTCTCTATTAAAACTTACTAATAAGTAGTACAGCAGAGTCTGAAAGGAGGTCAGGAAGGATACTGAAAATACTCCCCTCTCCATATACAGCAGACATTCCACAGCTGATGAACATTGCATGTCCGGTTATTCACTACCTAGAACATCCATACTAAACATTCAACAGTGTTGTCCGTCCGTGTCTCGCCCCCCCCCAGGATGAGCACAGCACAGTAGGGTACCTTTGCAGGACTTCTGAATAACACCAGTTGCAGTGCCAAAAATCAAAAGCACCTTCTCCTGTGGTTCAATCATGCTTTGGCCTCTCAAAGGAAAGAAAGAAAACAAATTGATTGAGCCTCAACAACTCACCTCATAGGCTTCCAAAAATGGTAACAACTTTGTCACTTCTGGCTATAACTGAATTTAAATTGGCGATTCTGCTAACCCTCTGAGCCATCCAGCCCCTCATGCCTTTCATTTTTTAGGATATGGTTAGATTAGCACATCCATTATAAATATGACACAGCAGTACCCACAAGCATTACAGAGTTTTCAGCATTTCAGCTAAAAACCCCATTTCGGAAGGATTTACAGCTTGGCTGCAAGAGTGGCGTCTGGCTGAAACGTGGCATACAAAGTCTCGCCATAAGAGCCCAGTCCTTTAATAATAAATCAATTTGGCTATTTTTAAATTAGAAGGCTGAAAAAATACAAATGAAGTTTACCATTTGCTGACACATCTTTGATGTCAGAAGGAATGTGAATTCCACAGGCCAGCTCTTCAGCTGATGTAAATCAGCACAACTCCACTGGCATCAGTGGAGCTCCCGTGATTTACATGCTACAAATCTGTCCCTGTATTTATTAATGGAATATTTGTAGTTAGCTTTCAGGTCAAATCGTTGCTGTTCATGTAACCTACTGGAATCAATGGGGAGTTGCAGACACAAATGCATAAAGAATCTTAGGCTTCTTTCTTCCCACTCCTGATTATTTAATTTTTAATTAAAATAAAATTGCAGAGAACAAGCTTAATCATACAGAACTCAGTATTTAAGGCTGCGCCTATCATGGTTGAGACCACGATGAGATTTACAAGGCAGCTGTAGGACATGCATCAATCGCTGCTTTTTAATCTTTATACATTGATGCATATGGCAATCTGTGCTATTGTTGATGCGTATTTATACCACAAGCCTGTATTTTAGTAATTTCATAGGGAGATCATGCTGAAACTTCAAAAACACTCTGAAAAACACAGAGGCCAAAGAACTGACATTACATTCAGGACTTTCTCTTCCTTTCTCCTCTCCCCTACATTATCTCCTACTTACTGCTTGCTTTGTGTTGCAGAAACGGCTAAACATCTCTGCCTCAGCTTCTTCAAACCATGCATGTGCAAAGCATCAGCTAATGAAGAGACCAGCCAGTGTCAAGGGAGCAAGTGAGATAAGGCACTAAAGTCAAAAGCCAGAACATCCAAGCTCAATTTAAGTCTGCCCCAATTTCCTCTGCCACATCAGGCAAGTTCTGTCACCTTTTGGCAGTGTTTCTATCCCCTCCCCCTGCCATAAAGCCAAATGGGACTAATGATATTTACTAAACTGTGTGTGGAGCTTGGATTTATGTATGACATATGCTAAACATACCATCTATTTGCATGTTTATGATTGCACATGTCATCATAAATGCAAGGTGGAACTGCCTTTGTAAATGCATCATTTTACAAACATTTCTGGAAACCTGAGTATCATCTGGGTTATTGACCAGATCTGTTTTAAAAGTAGTATTTTATATTTAGTGATACTATAAACACAAAACATTTACTAACACTCAGGCACTGCATGTGCTGTCTGTTATGGTGTATGCAGAAAGCATCATAGCATTAACTGATGTAATGCCCAAGATAGAAATGTTTGCTTGTTTCACTCAGTACGATCCTTCATTTGCTGAATAATTCAGCTTTTATACATTCTTAGCTGACCTTTGCTTGATAAAGTCATATTTCTAAGCATTTGCTTGCATTTGGTCTTTTTAATCAGGTTCAAGTCCACTCACTACACATCAGAGCTGAGAATAATGATGCAGATACGTGTTTTAGCCAAATGATGTTCCTTATAGCGCACACACTTCCCCCAAATCACTGAGTTGTTAACTAAAGTGTAAGAGAATTTATGATGCTAAATAAAACCAGAAAAAAAAAAAGATGTTTTAATAAGATGAAAATCCAAATGTTAAAATAATGAGCCATCTGTATGGGTGGCCCTCTCCTGAGAGATGCCAAGAGCTTTACCATCTGTGAAACATTTACCAGCTGTTTCCTTCCTTTTTCGTGAGAACATAAGAAATCCTTGCAGTTGGTGTTTCTAACTGACACATCCTAGTGAAGGAAACAGGTTTGTTCAACGTCAGGGACCTCTCTTGAAAGCTAGCCTGGCTGGAATTAGCCTAATGTTTTGGTAAGCATCACTGTTCCCTATTTTGAAAAGGTCTTTGCGAACAATGGTCCAGCAGGTCCCAGAGCAGTCTGAAAAATGGAAGCAGCAGCCCACAAGCCACACGCTGGTTTCAGGAAAAAGAAAATACATTCAATATTTGCTCCAAACATTTCTTCAGTGGTTTGCTTTTTTTCTTTAAACATTAATTTGTTGCAGGAATTTAGGATAAATATGTAACATATATGAAGCTCAAAAGGCACCTGGAATAAATAAGTATAACCCAAGTTATACTTTGGTTTCTTGCTTTCTCTCCTCTGACCGTGGCTTCACATACCTGCACTCAGTATCTCCCTGCAGCTTTTGACCCAACACATACCACACCTCACTGCAAGCGAGTTACATGGGACGCTAGGATCAGACAATCATGCTCTGAAAGATTTTCCTTTGCAGCACACACAGATCAAAGGCTACAAAATAAAGACAAGTTTAATCCATGAAAGGATATATTGGCTTGTATTTATTTGTATCCTGATGTGCTGTAGCCATAATTGCACAACATTTAATTATTTCCTTAGTGTTATTTCATTAGCTGCCAATGTGAATTGAAGAGAATATAACTTAAGAAGCAGAATTAGCTCTTAAATTCCAAGTTGATGAGATTTGCCCATAGGAGTGATAAAGGTAGTTTCTATGAAGTATTTAGTTATGTTTTCAAAAGTTAATTTTTCAGAGGACTTGTGAAGTAAGTTGGGGGGAAAGAAAGTCAGCATCTGATCAAGTTGACAACGTATGTGGTTGTGTATAAAGCAATGCTTTGTTATTGTTTATATGCCAAACACCATGATAGCTTGTACTTCACAATTACAAAAATTTTAACAGACATGAAAATAGACATCAGTTCTACACAATACACTAGCAGTACCTGCCTCAAATCAAGGACCACTTTTCTCAATAAAAGTTTCATCTCCCTTCCCCAACTCCCTTTCCCCAGAAGGGAACATTAGCCATAGCATGAAGAAAAAAAGGAGGCTCATCACTTCTTGCATGGAAATGCACCAAGACACATAAGTGGGGACACCACTGAATGGAGCAGACAGCAGCAAGAACATATCAGGACAGATTTCTGACATGGCACCTGGAGAGTCCCCTTTTGTTTAGGGAACAACCCTGCACAAACTGCAGAGCTGCCTCTGGAGTGAGTAAACTATCTCACCACAAATCCCACCCAGCTCAAGGTGTTAGCTTGTTAGTTGCACATACTAGAGCAACACCAAAAACTCTTCAGCTTGTACCTATCACAATGCAACACCCACAAGCAGCTCTACAATAACTATTGGAAAATGGGAATTGGTCAAGTGCAGAAAACTTGTGACATTACAAAGCATAACGTTTGCAATTCAGTAAGGTAGCACCAGCATAAGGTATATAAAGAATAAGCAGTATATAGTGGGCACTGTCAACAAACACAAGTAGACCCTTGGGCAGTTATCCTCCTAGGATCTACAACATGAGTACTAGAAATCTGAATGACACCAAGAAATACTTGCAAAAACTCTTACTGGAGTTGCTCTGCAGCCTCCAGCAGAAAGCTGTAAGCCAACAGGTCACACTATGGGTGGCCACAAAAGAATGCCTCTCTATGATATAACATCACATCAGAGTGCTAGCCAACAAGAGCAACACGTATCATACAGTGGTTTGGGTTGGAAAAGACCTTAGAGATCATCTGGTTCCAACCCCCCAGCCATGGGCAGGGACACCTTTAGGTACCGGCAGGTGCTGTAAGGTTTCTCCAGGCTGAACAACCCCAACTCTCTCAGCTTGTCCTCACAGGAGAGGTGTTCCAGCCCTCTGACCATCTTCACAGCCTCCTCTGGACTCGCTCCAGCAGGTCCATGTCCTTCTTAACGCTGGGGCCCCCAGAGCTGACACCTAACTGCAGGTGGGGTCTCACCAGAGTGGAGCAGAGGGGCAGAATCACCTCCCTCAATTTAGCAGATGCAGCCAGTTTCCTGTATTACAGGATCTGTTCAGTATGTAGTTCAATTTACATGTTAAATTTGTTTTATTATACATAATGCTCCTTTCATTGATATTGGAACCATTTTTCTTTAAGTTAAAACACACCCAGCTAGAAACACTTTGAAAAGACAAGTACCAGCAAGTGGAATAAAACGGTACTGGGCACTTGGAAGCAGGAGTGAATGACTCTCCCAAAACACAACTAAGCAAACAGCCCAAAATGAGGACAGACCCAAGTAAAGCTGTAAAAACGATAACCTCCAGGTTTCCAGAACTGGCCACAGTAGTGTATTTGATACTTCATTTATTATGATACAGTGTCAATCTGCAACATGCGGAACAGTGTAGACATAAGCCTGAGATTCCAATTTCTCTCCATAACTTCAGAAATCACACTTTGCCAGTAAATTAAGCCAGAGTTGCAGATACTTTTTATTAAACCACTTCAAGTACTATGAAGCACAGTTCTACAGCTACCAAAAAATGTCACAATATAAAGCACAGCATGGACATTAAGCAAGCACAAATGAAAATAAAGGAGTAATTTATGTCCTTTTAAGCAAACCTACCTCCCCAATGTAGCACCCATACTGTCAATAAAACACCTGGCTTTTCTCATGAGAATGAAAACTTAAGTTCTAAGTTTTAACTAACAACAAAGAACTGCACAAGATTTTTGCTAGCCATCCTCCCAATAATTTTAGAATGGGTTCTAATACCGAATGGTACCAAAGGGTTTATGATCAGTTCTTTAAAGAGGAAGTGCAAGGTCTGGTAGCTTACACAATGTTTTAGAGCATAGTTATATCACTTTCAAATGAATCTTCCATCAGAAAATCTAAACTCTTCAGAAGATGGTGAAAATTAAGTTTCATGCCATCCTTGAAAAGTAAGTCCTGGACAACATCATATCAATATTTGCTCCCAGAGAAACTGAGGCGTGCAGTAATACAGAATTATTTTCAGGCTGATGTATCTAGGTTTGCCTCAAACCTGTCAAATCAGCTCAGCTAGATCAAAGTCCTAAAGGTACCAGAGCCCTTATATTCTTCTTTAAGCCTTATAAAACCAGTGGTGTACAGGGCAGTATAGAAAACATGAGCTGCTTGAGCATTGCCTGTTCAAAGCACTACCTTCTGAGGACAAGTGATTTTAGTTCACTACATCCTCTAGTGACCTGAGCCCACAACAGCATCTACACTTACATGAATGTTATTAGTGTGTGCTTAAAAAGGGATCCAGAAAAAGCTCACACTGACTGCATTACACGCTGTGTTCACTTGCTAGAATAAGATTAAGGTCGTTGGCAGGGCAGATCATGTATGTGTAAAGTTTACATTGCAGAGATCTTCACTGGTTTGCTGAAGGGCTCATAATTTCAGGCACTCAAATACCCTTCAACTTCAAGTATAGAACATATGCAATAAATCAGAAAGCTATTACTAACACAAAAATGGGGTTTGTAGGTGTATGAAATCCTGCATATCTTTTAGGACTTATAGAATCATTTAGATTGGAAAAGACTTTTGAGATCATCAGGTCTAACCATTAACCCAGCACTGCCAAGTCCACCACTAAACCATGTCCCTAAGCATCACATCTACACGTCTTTTAAATACATCTAGGGATGGTGACTCCACCACCTCCCTGGGCAGCCCGTTCCAATGCTCGACAGCCCTTTCAGTGAAGACAGTTTTCCCAATATCCAACCTAAACTTCCCCTGGTGCAACTTGAAGCTGTTTCATCTTGTCCCATCACTTGTTACCTGATGTCACAGCACTCTGCAAACTATCAAGCTGCAACAAGGTATTTTACTGTCTCATACCAGCACACTCTTCATGCCAGTCCCTCTGCTGCCTTCTCCTTGTCTCACCTCATCCAGGGCCAGCGCTCTTTCTCTCTGCTTCTTCCTCCTCTCTCTTCCTTGGCTGCTCCCCTTCATTGGCTCTTAACCAGCCACACCTGCACCTTATCTACAACAGCCAACCCACCGCCCCTGAAGCCAGCCCACAGCTGTATATTATCAATGCTAATTAACCCAGCTTCATTCTTCTACAGCCTGGGAGCAGAGACCAACCCCCACCTGTCTACAGCCCCTGTCAGGCAGCTGTGGGGAGCAATAATGTTTCTCCTCAGCCCCCTCCTCTCCAGGCTGAGCCCCCCAGCTGCCTTGTGCCCCAGCCCCATTCCCAGCTCTGGACACGCTCCATCCCCTCTGTGTCCCTCTGGCAACGAGGGTCCCAGCACTGAACACAGGATTCATGGTGCCAAGTGCTGGGGGACAATCCCTGCCCTGGCCCTGCTGGCCACACCATTTCTGATACAAGCCAGGCTGCTGTTGGCCTTCTTGGCCACCTGGGCACACTGGGGGCTCATATTCAGATTTATAAAAACCCACAGCTGAGTCTGCTGCTTCAGACAAATAATAGCCAGGTTTTAAAATTAAGCAATCTTTTTTTGTTGCCAATTTGAAGTCTCCCAGTGTGATTTCCCATGGCTTTAAATTCCTTACATGACATCAAGCTTTGCACATATGTATACACATCTGTACATGTATATTAACCCATTTTGCTCTTGGTTCTAGTTCTAAAGAACAAATATTGCTTTGAACAAAGCTCATCTTGCATGCTACCCTTCCATGTGCAAACAAGGAAAACCTCACTCTGTATTTGAAGTACCCTGTGTAACTGAGCAAGCATTAAGCCTTGCTTTCCTGTTTTGAAAGCTAGCAGTTTTAGCAGTTAGTACTTCTAAGTGACACCAGTTAGTGTTCTATGTATAAATTCTAGATTATAAAAATGGTTTGTAACCACAGCCTCTTTTCTGTGCTCCTGGAAATGCTCCGACTGCCACAAGCTGCACAGCAGGTTGGTAAGAATGTGACAGAATGGACTCCAAGTAACACCAAGGTGACATGGGTAGGGTTACTGATGAGTTACTGGGCTGCACAGTGCTCCTGGTTAGTAGGCGTTTGAGATGTAAACTCAAAGAATCCAAGCACTCAGAGCTAAAGATCCTATTTTACTTGTTGGAAGGGTAGCTGTGTATCCAGAGTATCCTGGAAAAAAATACAGCATCGGTAACTGCATTCTGTTTCAGCAAATTCTCCCTCCATTTCCAATTAGGAAAGGCATTCGTCACTTTTGTCTTTGTGCTGCTCCCACGATAGAGGTAAACAAAGGCAGCAGTTGACACTGCTGATTAGAGATCAAAATGGGCTTGCTAATTAGGTAACAGTGGATATTAACATTTCAGATGGAGACACACACCCCCACCCCACCCCCCCCCCGCCCCCACACAGTTCACTCAGGGACAAGCAGAACCCTGCCACAAGCTATAGGAACCATTCTCAGTATAAGGCAAAGAGAAATGGAGACCCAGCCCAAGTACTGGGGCTGCACCACTACAAAGCTCTGCATGTATCATGCTATAAAGAATGAGGTAGCATTAACAATCAAGGAAAGCTTCTGTTCTTTATCTCTCGTTCCAAGTAACATGTTTACCTTACCACAGTAAGTGCCCAGAGAAGAACTACCACTAACCAAGAGAAGAACAGGCTCAGACCCCATATTTGTAAGCTTGCCTGGGATGAATGGCTCTATAAACCTTTTAAGTCCTCGTGCACCCTGTGTAATCAATGACACCGCAGCAAGTCACTGTCTTTCAGCAGATGCATTGAAGACCGAGCCAACTACCACATCAATACACAGAGAGACTTTACCCCAGCATCTCTGCCCAGCTGGGAATTTCAACAAGGCAGGTCCTCTGGAGCTGTTCTTGACCAATACACTTCATCTAACGAAAATGCCACTGTACAATTTATGTGCTTGAATACACTTGAAAGTATCATTTCTTCTGGTCCAAAGGGTCCTAAAGAGGAGCTATAGGACAGGAGTAATAACACATATGCAGGCAGACTGACAGTTCCACACCTAGGAGGATATTTCTTAGTATTGTTTCTACATGAACAACCAAGATGGAGCTGTTTGAAAAAAATCCCCTGCAAGTTTCTGCCTTTCCTGACCTTGCCCTTTTCTTATTGGTATAATATTTGTGATCTTGTGTATCTTGATTCTTCCATTGAGAGTCTTATGCCGATTCACAGAGCAGGTGCTGTGTAGGTGGGTGCTGTGTGGGTTTCCCCTCTGCTCAGATGCCTGAACTACAAGAGCTAAGCATCGTGTTCAGCCAGGCCTGAACACCCTTTGAGCCAAGATTAACAATCTGTGCCAAACTACAGAGGCAGCCTGGGATCAAAACACCTTTTTTTAAACTTTTGTTAATATCTAGTTGTATAAATAGTACAGATCTGTCCATAAAAATATCTCTTAAGCACTCCTGCAGTCCAGCAAACTTGCACCCCATTTGTCAGAATATTGTTGAAGAGTAGATGCCCATCCTTGGTCTCATAGTAAATTCATTATTAACTCCATTGATTTGAAGGGAAGGTATCTGAAGTCCAGTCAAGAGAAAAAAAAAAAACAAACTATATATTTGGCCCTTCCTTAAGAACTCATTTGAAAGCTAGGAGTAGTTGCTGTTTCCAAATTTCAAAGGATCATCTGCTTTATAGCTTTTCTTTTAGTTTATTATTTATTTGATCTCAACAGACTGCAAGGATCTTTCTCTAAAGAGGGACATTTATTCACAGCACAAGCATATTTCCCAGTGCTCCCCAGAACCTCCCTCAGCTTCATAACAGGGGGAAGGCACCTACATTTAGCATCTGGAGTGGATTTCTGGAACACTCCAGACTCCACCAAAACCCCCATTTGCCACTCCACACTCAATCCTCATGGGCTGTCAGTCTTTTACTAAGTCTTTGGTTAAAAAAAATAAAAAACAATGTAAAATTCAAATAAGACTGGGAAGTACATTTGGTATCAGATTGCTTTGAAACCTACTGCTGCTTTTTGCAAAACTATACCCATGTTCTCCCAAGTTCTTGGGCACATCTGGAGTTTCACAGTTTTGGATCAAACCAGATGACAGCAGTCTGTCAAAAGACAGCCAGAAGCCCATCAAACAGATATGCAAAAGAATTAAATGAATAAAACTCTTTTGAACCCAAAATAGAATTTTCTGTAACACAGAAATAGTTCTTTTTCCAAACTTCCTTTCATGGAAAGGACAGAAACTTTATTTTTCCTGTCTGAAAACAACACGTTGGCTTTACTGATGACAGTCTTTAGAAACAGAAAGGCAAGAACATTTACTACTAGCTGTAAGATCATTTTACACATGTGAAAGCAGTGTTTGCCTTGTGTGTGATGGGGAGATGGGACTGAAACCACCCCAGGATTTGTGGTCACCTTTGAGGGACCCAGCTCTGACCCAAAAGTTTTAAGACTCAGGTAGAGAAATTCTTAACTCAAAACAGCCGACTGAAAAGCCAGCTGAGCTTGTTCAGGAAGGGCTTCTGGCTTGTTTTGAGAGATGGTGGTTCAGAGCCTTGTAGCCAGCCACAGAAATTTAATTGTACCTAAATTAAGACCCAAACCCAATCAGGTTGGATTAAAGCCTAGTGGGATTCTGGTACAGAGATTCCTCGCTCTACCCTTTGCTCATATTTTTCCAAACTACTTTTTGGCAATTTTTCATTTTTGCACCCAGTTTTCCCTGCAAATGAGCAGTGAAATTCCAAGGGACTCTATCAGGAGTTAAAAATCACTCAGTATATATTTGCCAGCGCATGCAGTGTTTATTTTTAAACAGTGCCAAAAGTGTTTATAGATAGAAACAACAGGACAACCCATAATTAAATAACTGTTTCTGCTACATCTGCTATTTAGCAACTTGAAGGAAAATAATTTCCCAACAAATAGGAATGGTCAAGAAACTCTCAAGTTTGGGCCCATTATTACCATATAAAACAACATATTAGTTGCTTAGCTACCAATCATAAAAGAAGGCCAATTAAAAATGAAAGAATCTTAACTAGCTGCATGGAATATAAAAGTGAAAAGTTAAAAGCTGTCAGGTGGTTAGTGGAGAGAATACTGAGAAGTGATTGACAAACTGGGCTTGCTTTGCTTCAAATTTGGCTTTGATTCAACAAATGATTGACACACTGATGTCGTCTGAAATAGCAGATTGTGCTTTGGAGAGGCTATTTAGCAGCCCATTGATTGACAGGTTACTAAAATTGTCCCATGGACAGAGGTAACCAAACAGAGCTATATTTTGACAGGTGAGCTTTTTTTTTTTTTCACCTGTATTTACTATACAGTTTATATTAAAGCAGAAGTAGAAAAAGACCCATAAAAGTGTCATTCAATTTCCATGAAAAAGGCTTGATGTCTCCTTTTGTAATATTGTTCCACAAAACCAGAATTCCATTCGCCCATTAAGCATCCTGCTTTTTATGGAAGATTCTTAAAGCCAAACTGAACAGCCTCAGACTTCTTTTCCAGAAACGGAGACACATCATGAACATTAAAGTATCTGCCCATTTGCACACTGAGCACCCTCACCATTGCAAGGCAGAGGCAAGTAACGTAACCAAACATGTTTCCTAGCTGGTATCAGGCAAAAAGGCTCAGTTCAAGGGGGATGAGGCATCGTGCTAATACTCGGTCCCTCCAGTTCCCATAAGCTAAGGATAGGGTGGATCAGCACCTGAATTTGATTAGCAACCCCGAGACAAAGTTTGTTAGAACTCACTCCATCTCCTCCAAAACAAGTGTGAGGCAGCACACAATGATGCAAGGAATTCTGGTACTAGTGACACAGGTGCTTCAAAAATACCTGATGCTTTAGGAACAAAGAAAAAAGTATGCTAGCCAGCGATAGTCATTAAAAAAAATCCTAGCACTTATTTTAAAATAAAGAAAGAGTACCACACAGCATTTTTCCTGAGTAAGCATAAATACAGCATTATTCCTCCCTACCGTTAGCCTCCAGACTCCAAAAATACTAGTTTTCTAGGTTTATTATCATGCCTTTTTTTAACACTTTTAAAACAAAACCTATTACTATAATTGAGCAGTAAGTCTTTCTTGTTTCTGAATACCCTTCTTTTTTGTTCCCAAGTTTCCAGTTAGGAAGAACGTTGCCTACTTTGCTTCATAGTTTTTAGTCTTAATATTTTAGACTTCTACAAAACTTCAGATATATCTGATCTGCTTCTTCTGTAACTCTCAGTCATTTAGACAAAATGCTCTGTGCTTTCCAGCTTCACAATTGCTTGTGATTCACTAGTAAAGCTCCATTACTGTTTTTAAAGAAATTAAAGAAGTTTGCACATTGATTGCAGACAAAATACTAAGGATGGACACTTACCTTAGGCATAAGCAGTTTAAGTTAGATGACTGAGTTCACAGGTTACATTCTCCATTTGCAGAAAGGAAGTTGCTTCATTCAGAGGAACTCCTTCATAGCCCATATTAAAAATCAGACTACACAGGAAACACAAGAAAAATTATTACTGGTAACCACTGACATGACAGAGGCATATCTAGAGAGAGCCAAGACAGAACCCACACCTGAAGGTAGAACACCACCACCATCCAGCAAATACCACACAACCCCAGGACAGTGGGGGCAGCTCACCTAAGTAGTCCCGGTGCCCCCCAGCAGCTGCTGCTCGTGAGGGCAGTTTGCAGGCTCTGTGGGGAGCACCTGGCTGGGAGCTAGTGAGTCCCACCCAGAAATGCAGGGTGAGTATTCTCCAATTTTTTTGGCCCTCTAGTTTTCACATGGAATTGTTGCAGTACGCTGTATGAAAACTTTGACTTTTATACCAGTAAGAGGTTTGTTTTATTAAAATTACATTTTAAATAAAATGATATTAAGCATTTTGTCCCTTTTACAGGCTTTAGCATTTCAGTTAAACTTTCTCCGCTTTGCTTATTAAACAAATGTGGGGTTTATGTTTAAACTGTGTTTATCCATTTATTGTTACCTGACATTAAAAAAATAATAATCCCTGTATGGCTCGATGGGTGACATTGTACAAGTGGCAACATAGAGAATTATAGATCTGTAAAGTATTTAGCACCTCACCTTTTCCCAACCGTTGTCACAGACAGAATACCAGAGGCTTTACAAAGTATCGGTAGCATTTTAGCCCCCATATTATTTTACAGATACATCAATTATTCCAATTGCCAGCATAATTGTATTCCCTAACTATAAATAATAATAATAAATAATCATACCAATAAAAGAAAGAATAGTCTTACACTGCACGAACAATTCATTTATGTTATAATGAATAGCATACATCCCAATACCATGGTGACTGGGTGCTTTGTAATGAAATTATCCAGATAGATCGGGGTATTTGCATACTTTGTCAAATCAACACTGCTATAACCATTTTTAAAAGCAACTTTAGTCCCAAACATCTATGCCTTTGCCTTGCCTTCTGCTCAGGGCAAGCAGCTTCTAACCCGAAGTTTCCTGTAGACGTTTATCTGGCTTTGTCAACACTGGAATATATTTTCTACAGTTTATCTGCTCTCTTTACTTGGATGGCTACTCAGCCTTTAAAAGGAAGAGAGAAATAAAGCATCAAAGAGCTCCCAGTGTTTACTTACCTGCTTTTGTAAGTGGCCTGGCCTCTCCCATCCCCTTAGTACTTTCAAAAGAGGAAAGATGTTCTACTTTCCAAAAGAAAACTGCTTCTGCCTTCTTTTTGTGCCTCCTCCAGAAGATGCAACCTCACAACCTCTTAGCTACCGGCAAGTAACAGACAAGATCTTTCAAAGTGTGAATTTCATATGGGCACAGGATTCTTTAGAAATCCTGCTCTCTAAGAGACAGGACCAAAAGCAGTCCTTGTGGTTTTCATTGCCCTTCTTCCCAATTACAGTACTGCACAATTTTTTTGATTAACAGGAAAAAAAACACTCCGGTATCACCTTCAAACTTCTGCTTTGCAGTAAGGTTATGCAGGCATTGCATAAAACATGTCCATTTTACAATTTTAACATTCACAGCATATTTTTAAAAAAATCTATTAAAACATATGTTTCAATGAAATATGATATTTTAGGAAAAAACTTTTGGAAGAACACTGCCTTCTTGGTGTTGCTTTTTCATCCTGAAAATGGCAGTTCTCAGTTTTTCTTTTTTTTTCAATTATGTATTTTTCCAAAGACTATTCAAAGACTACAGTCCATTGCCTGCCCGATTCCAGCTAATTGTTATGATTTTAAAAAGTTCTAAAGACGTTGTTATTTTTTAGAAAAGAAAATAAATCCCCTAGTCCAGCGTGCCTGCTGATTGGGGACTTCACTCAAAATCCACTGAAGAAAATATGAGGTTTGTGGATCGCAGCATGAACAACTTTTAGATCAAACTAATTCAATTAGCTGCTTTTGCTGGTTTGATTGGGAAATGGTATTCCAGTGTTGCTGTGCTTATTTCAGAAAAAGCGGCGTGTTTATTGTTGTTTTTCTAAACTGGAGATTTGTTGTGATTTAAAGAAGGAAAATTCAGTTCCTAAAATGAGAGCTTCCAGGCTGTTTCAGTCTGCAGTAGGTTTGCAAGACTGAATTATAAATTCTGGAAATAGGATGTCATAGTTAAAAAATGCATGGCGAGCCTTATGTATAGTTCTGAATGAGATCTTATGTGATATTTTAGCTGATGACATTGTGATGGAAGATGAACCACAGATGTGGCTGGAGAAGGTAGCTGCTGCCAGAGCTGTGCAAACCATTGCACTGTTTTAAATTCTCGTTGCTTGGCCACAAAAGATTATTTTTTGCAGTAAGATGGGAGTTCAAACTCAAATGCCTTTTTTGCAGCCAAAGGGTGAATCCTTTAGCTGAAGATTAGAAGGCAAGGGGCTCTGGAAATGCTGCCTGCTGTTACTCAAAATATAAATTATTAGCAATATGAGGATTTCATCCCAGGAGGTGCAATTTAACCTTCCCTACCATCCCACCAAATGGGAGTAAGTGAACTATGTTCAGAGAAAATGGAAATGGATTTTGCCCCAGTGCTGCTGTTCTACCCCTTTGTAGGGAAAAAGACTGCTCTATAGCATGGCAAGGATAGTTCTACAAAAAGTCCCAAATACATATTCTATAAACAAAGAAGTAGTTGTTTAAATGTGAAAAACTTTCAGAAATCAGTTTTTTATAGTGACCATGAACACACAGGGGAAAATTATAAAGTCACAGAATGAAATACAACTAGCAAGGAACATAATAAGAAGGAAGTGTTCAGTAAGTGCCTTCTCTGCACAGGAAAAGACCTAGGAAAGATTACATCTGTCACTCAGTAAAGAGAGAAAGCTTTTGACAGGTCACCCTAAGAAAGCCTTTTTTACTTTCATCTTCACTACAGGAATCAGCTGTGATCAGATTGCAAAAACAATCAGGACCAGTGTCAGAATAGTGGGAGCTCTGGCTACAGTCAGGAAGAAGAGTTTCAAGAGCACTTAGAAAGCACATAGATAAGGTCAGGCCATTAAATCAGAATTTCAGAATTACCAGTGATTATCCCTGAGGACCTGTGGAGGACCAGTGGTTTCCAGAAGACTCAGACCAGTACAAACACAGCAGCTATCTTGAAGATGGAAGGCTGGGAAGGGACCATTGGGTCAGCTTACCTTCTTTTCATACAAAAATACTAGAACAAAATAATCAAACTACCTGTAAGAACATAGAATAAGTGGGTCTTTTTTGAGATGAACAACAGACAACATGCATTTATTCCAAATAAATTATGTCAAACCTCATTCCATGACAGTGTGACAGACCTTGTGGACAGGGATGTCATATATTCTTGACTTCTGTAATCTTCCACCACTGTCTCACGTAACAGCCTCACATACATGAGCTACGGGATATCCTCCAGCTGACATTACTGCAGGGGGCTGGAAGAGGTCAGAAAATCATACTCCAAAAATTATGTCGCGGCCCCATGGTCAGGCTGGAATATGTCTGGACTGGGTCCTGGGCCCAGCGATATCCTATACTTTTATTGATGTCTTAGAAGGTGGAGCATAAAATTTTTAGCATGATATCTGCAGATGGTACCAAGCTAAGGAGAACAGCAACAGCCTTTGAAGACAGCATTGTAATACAGAATGATCTTGACAAATTGCAGAAACAGTCTGAAAAAAATAGGATGCAATTCAAGATGAATCAGTGCGAAGTTGTCACTGATGCATAATCAGCTGTTCAAATATAGGATGGGGACAACTGATTACAAAGCAGTTCTGCAAGAAAGCATCTGGGGTTACAGTGAATCAGAAGCTGTACATGAGTCAACAGTGTCATGCTGTTGCAAAAAGGGCATATGTCAAACTGGGACATATAAACAGGAGTGTCATATGTTAGACATGTGAAGTAATCCCACTTGGTGCTGGGAAGATTTCAAACGCAATACAGCATCCAGTTGTTGGCGCTGCACTTCAAAACATATGTTGTCCAGCCACAGAACAATAAAAATAGTGCCAGGTCCAGAAAACATGACCTACAAGGAATGACTGAAGAAATCGGGGCTGTTTGGTGCGTAGATGTAATAAGTCTTCAAATATATTAAAAATTGCTGCAAAGAGGAAGGAAATAAACTGTCCTCCATTTCATTTGAGAATGCCAGAAAAAGAAACAGACAGGTCATTCAACAGTATGAAAATTTTCTAATGGTAAGGCCACTAGAAACTGCCCAGAGGAATTGTTGAATCAGCTTCGTGTTGACCAAATGTGCCTCAAGAGTAAAACAAGTGTAGTTAATCCTATCACTGGGCAGACAGGACCGCACCAGATCACTTACCAAGGCAGCTTCTGTTGAAGCTGACAGTGTCGTTAGCTGGCAATATTACCACAGAAGGAAATTTTTTTGTTTATCAAACCCCCAAAAATTCTGATTATTTTTTTAT
Organism: Falco punctatus; assembly: GCF_963210335.1. Taxonomy (NCBI): domain Eukaryota; kingdom Metazoa; phylum Chordata; class Aves; order Falconiformes; family Falconidae; genus Falco; species Falco punctatus. The sequence continues at coordinate 9,160,517 of NC_137590.1, forward strand.
TGTTTGTAGAACTTGTCAGAATACCACTTTTTCTTTCTCTAAAGTGGTATGCAAAGCGTGAAGCAGGTCACCAACTCTGAGATGAATTTAATGTGAGATGAGTTATGTACCTGCATGTATATAACTTCGGGGGGTGGGGTGGGGGGAGGAGGGGAAGGAAAGAAAAAAATCCTCACATTTCATTATCAGCATAGCAGCCAGAGAAGGAACGACAGACAACAATACCAACTAAGATAAGACACTTCAAGTAACACAGCTGAGTTCGTTGTGACTACTCGTGATGGGAACTGTTATCAGAGTCAAGTACACAAAGTGTATTTGGCCCTTTGTTTTGCACAAAAATGTCTGTAAACTTTACAGTAATGTACAACAAACCACACACATTATTTTGAAAAATCAGACCAAAAGCACCCCAAAGCTATAGCAACAGAGGATTTTCACTATCCCAGGTCACACTGTCGTTCCATGAAATCTGCACATAACCAAGAAATAGGAAAACCTATAAGAACATACCTAGTTGATTGTATATTGCTGTATTTGGGGGGAGAAAATTCCATACAGATCCCAGTGGGGAATTCAGCTCGTGCCCTGAAGCATGAGATTTGATTACTCTTTTTTGAACATGCATAACTGCCATTGCTATTACTGGTCATAACATTTTGTCAGGAAAGAGAAATATTATTCTGCAATGTAATAAAAATAGATAAAATTGAATATAGCTTCAGAATCATTTGCTACATTTCCAAAGTAAACATTAAGCACCCATCAAGATTATTCCATTGGATAAGCCAAGGAAGCCTCCAGTGCTATCTGTTCGTTTTATTATCTCTAATTTTCAAGTGTGCAAAAATGCTTTCAGTAAATATTATGGGTTCTTCCTGTGCTAAAAGAGATGCTAAATGACCTTCACCAACTTAGTTATAAATAAGAGAAGGAGGGAGCACAAAAACGCTGTATATTTTCAGCTCTATCCAAACCTATCAGCGAATTCTGACCAGTGGATAAAAATGGACACCAGATTCTGCTTGCTTTTTTTCCCCTTTTTCATAATCCCACCCCAGTTCCCTCTTGAAAGGCATTCTGTTCTGTCAGCCATAATGGCATCTGCTGGTGGAGACAGGAAGCCATAAATCTGTAGGGTTCCTCTCGACCAAGCCTTGTTAATGCTCCCATTTATCACCGAGGATAGGGTGCCATCTCACTAGTGCTCTACTCAGAAGTCCATCTTCTCAATTTCCCCTTCCCAAAGGAGTAACCATTTAAAACAGTGACTTTCACATCTTGCATGTTGAGACTGAAAATGCCACTGATACAAATACCATACCCAGTGTGTAGCATTTGGATTTAAGCCATGACTCTGGAGAACAATAGCCGCTACTTGCTGATCCCAGGCTACACTGAATCGCTGCTTTGCTTACATCTAGAGCTTCGATCTTTCCAACTTGCGCAAAAGTAGCAGATCCCAGATGAAGAGGTTAAAATCTGAGGGATTGTGTCATTTCCCCCCCTCCCCAATGCCTGCTAGGGACCCAACACCTTACACCATGTCCCACGGTTTGGGAGAATCTTTAATAAGACATCATTGTGTCCAAACAGCATTTAAAATACAATCCTTCATAATAAACAAACTATCCTAATCGGAGGTGCAGTGTCTTTCTGTGCAGCCTGGAAGGAGAGGAAATATAAAACCAATTAGAAGTATCTCCTTTTTTCTGATTTGGGAACTGAGACACAGGAGCTGAAAGGGTTCAAAGTCACACATCCAGGCAGGATGAACTCGGAAAAAAACCTCCTCGTGTGCCACACTGCTCCTGAACTACCTGACCCAGGTAAAGTGCTGCACTGAGGAATCAGATAGCGTGTCGCCTCTCGCCACAGCACCGGGTGACTGCCCCGCTGTTGCGGGTGCTGCGGCCCCTCTGGGCCCTGTGTCCGCACCTCCCAGGACTGGGGACAAAGCAGAAATCCCCTGGTGTCAACCAACAGGATTTTACACATGCTGCACACAGGTATAAGTGGTCTGTGCAATTCTGACTGATTCAAGCAGAGCTGTTCACTTCTGAGTGAGTTATGCTAGGCATAAGTGGAAAAATGAGTATTTTATAGTAGTGTTATCCTATTTTATCTTTCAAACGAAGCGTTTGCTTGTGCCAATAAATACTTTCAAATTGCTTATAAAAATTGCTAGAGTTCGTAGGGGGAAGGCTATCAAATAATTTAAGCGAAATCAGTTAGGTGGACACTTTCATAAACACCATTTCGTATTAGGCTGCTAAATACAAAGGTCACTTAGGGGTCTTCCTGGAGAAACTCATTCCCTGCCTGAGCTGCAGGGCTGCCGACTGCAGATCACCAGTGACACCGGCTATAACACAGCGGCTCTTGCTGGTGCTTTGTAACAGAGCCTGGTCTCACAGATTGATTTGAGAGGGATGCAAATTATTCCTATTAAACCCAATAGTTTAGGTAAAAAGATTAAAATGGCAAAACCGGGGAGGGGTGGGTGGGTGGGTATGTGTGTAAGTATCTAAGAACTCTGTTCCATATCAGACTCCGGGATCAGGCTATGGAGTGTTGCAAAATCCAGTTTTAAGAGGTCTTACACAAATTATAGTTGAATGTATAGAAATTAATCCATCCTTTCAGCCCCCAAGCACTTTGAAACCCTCAAGTGCTAACAGCAGCTATGGATAAAAGCCTGATACAAATACAGGGGGCAGGGGAAGTCATCTCCTTGGGTCTTGGGGAAAAAATCCAGCCCAAAGCTCCGCTGTCACCTGCCCCTCCTCGGCCTGGCCGTCCGAAGGGTGAGGGCTCCACACGGCTCTGGCTCGCCGTGGGGGTGCAGAAGCACCCGATGGACATACCCGGCTTCCCCCAAAGGGAGGTGCGGGGGTAGCTGGGGGCGCAGGGGGTGCTGGCGCACAGCACCCTCACCCCGCTCGCCCCTGTACAAGGGCCTCCGGCGGCGCCCCGGCTTCCACCGCAACTTCACCAAACTTTGCGGTTACGTCCAGCCGCGCCGGTTCCCGCAGCTGCTCCCCACGCTGGGGCAACCGCTAGGGCGGGGGCTGAGCTGCCAGCGGGAAGGGCCCCCCGCAGCGCCGGGCTCCCCCGCAGCGCCGGGCTCCCCCGCAGCGCCGGGCTCCCCCGCAGGCGGTTCCACCTGGGGAAGCGCCGGTGGCACGGCAGCCCGGGAGCGGCGGCCGCGCTGCCCCAGCCCTGCGCACGCCGAGGCGGCCGCCCGCGCCCCCCGTCCCTCCAGCCGGGCCACCCGCGTCCCTGCCCCTCTCCAGTGGGAGTGGGCGGCGGGCGCTGCCCACCCACCCCCGCTCCCGCAGAGCCCTCAGGGAACACCCGCAGCGGGAGCGCGGGGGGTGGTCGCGCGGGGGGGGGGGGGGGGGTGCGGGGAAGGGGCGGCCGCGCGTGGGGTCGCCCCGGCTGGGGGGGTGGGGGTGGGGGCGCGCCCCAGGTGCCGCTGGGCCCGGTGCCATCGCGCCCTGTCTCTTTAATAAACTGCTCTGCCGCCTGTCTGCGCGGAGTAAATTTCATCCTGTCATCAGGTCGCGGAGGAGGAGTTTGTTAATGTTCAGTTTGCTCAGTGGATCGATGTTTGCTGGCATCGCCTCGCCCTGCCTGTGTGTGTGTGTGTGTGTGTGTGTGTGTGTGTGTGCGCGCGTGTGCCTGTGCGAGCGTGTGTGCGCGCCAGTGCCTGTGTGTGTGCGTGTGTGTGCGTGTGCGTGTGTGTGTGTGTGTGTGAATACCAGATTTCCTTCCATCCAAAGCCTCCCTGTCCTCTCCCATATCACTCACTGCCTGGCATCTGACAGCACGGAACCTGCAGCGCTCCGCGCACACACACGCACGCACGCACACACACACCACGCACACCCGGGCACCGCTCCGCCATACAGCTCTGCGAGGAGGAGGAGGAGAGGAGAGGAAAGGGAGGAAGCAGCCAGCCCCACAGTCTTTCCAGAGCTGCCTTTTTAATATATACATATCTATTTTGTTATTTATTTATTACCATTCTCTGGCACTGTGGGCGCCTTTCATTTGCTCCTGAGCTTGGATGTTTGAATCAAAGCAAAGCAAGTGTTGCAACAGTTAAAAAAAAAAAAAAAAAAGAAAAAAGCCAACCAAAAAAAAAAAAAAAAGAGAGAGAGAGAGAAAGAAAGAAACCTAGATCTCTAAAATAAAATAAAAACCAAACAGGTTCCTATCAGTGAAGTGGAAAGGAGGGGGGCAGGGGAGGCTTGAGGGGGGTGTTGGGGAAAGCAGCTGAGAGGCAGAGAAACACGACTCAGGAGCGTCTCAGGGCTCTCGGATCTGGGGACAGAAGTGAGATTGGAGAAAGTAGAGCGATGCCAAGGAGGAAACAGCAAGCACCCAAACGGGCTGCAGGTAAGGAGAAGCCATCCACTTACACAGCCTCTGTCTCTCCACTCCTTCCAATCCTACCCCCCATCTTTATTATTATTTAGGGTCACCCTTGCTTTTCCGGGCTGGATCTTTATTTATTTATCCCCCCTCCCCCTCCCTTTCCCTTCGTAACTCTGTGGAGCCAGTTTCATCCCTTATTGCCAAGATCTTTACTCTGACATGGGCTGTCCCCTTCCACCCTCCCGCCGCTCCCACCGCGCTCGGTCCCCGCTGCCTCCTGCTCCCAGTTCCCATCCTGCCCTGGCTAAACTTTTCCCCCCAACTTTATTCCGCTCGGCTCCCCTTCTCCCCCGGCCCCTTTCCCTTACCGAACCGAAAGCTGCCTCCCATTTGCTTCCCGCTTTAGTCTTTTTTTTTTTCCCCCCTTTATTCCACCCCCCCACCCCCCACCCCCTCCCGGTGGTTTTTGTTTTTAAAAACGTGTGTTTCGCGAAGTGGGTCGGTGTGTTTAACCTTTTATTTCGCCGTGTTTCTGGTGGCGATGCTGGCCGGGTGTGTGTGCCTCTGTGTGTGTGTGTGCACGTTGTGTATGCCTGAAATAGTACAGGGACTGTCTCTGCTGATGAACCCGGTGGGGAAGTTCAGCCTTTGATCATCAGTGGTGAAAATTGCAACAGGAAATAAAATGAAACGTTCTGACTGTTAGAAGACAATCCACATTTTCAAATCAAATCCGTCTTTTGTTTTGTAGCTGAGTTTTTAGATTTGCACATGCCAAGTGGTTTTGCAATTTTTATTTATTTTTTTTTTAAAGAAGAAAATAGTTTGCAACTTTGGAAGTGTTTTGTATTGTCGTTTGTAGGGTGTTCTTTTCCTTTTGGGGGCCAAGGAAAAGAAACAGATGAGTGGGCCTGTATAGTAAATCTTTTCAAAGAGTTTTCTTTCAGGCTGCTTAATTGCTTTTTATTTTTTTTTAATAGTGTGGTGGGGTTTTGTTTCTGGGAAGCGCAATATGGAAGTTCATTTTTCTTCTGCCAGACCCACCCACTGAAAAATCAGCTTTCCAGTTGATTGCCAGCTTTGATTTGACATTTGATTGATCACCTGTCATCTTGCTGCCTTTGATCTATTCATTCTTGATATATATCAATAAATCACTCACCATGGTAACCCAAGTGCCAATGACGTAAGGCTTGCCCTCTAGATTCTCTTAGCCAGACATGCACAATTATTATCTTGTTTGGCTCTTAATGTAGGCGGGTTTTTTCCCTTCTTTTTTTCTTTGTGTCCTTCATCAGATCAGTTCTTTAAAGAAAACTAGTATTTTATGTTTTTAATTATAAAATTGTTTATTAATTTTTCTTCCCCCTTCTGGATATTTTCTAGGTGTAGCATATTATATGTGGGACAAAATGTATGGGCAAGTTTAGTGGCATACTTGAATAAACTTTGAAAAGTAGTGCTTGGGATTCATTCAAAGGTAAATGTTATTTCAGAGAAATTAGGATATGCATTAACTTTTATTAACTTACATATTTTGCTGTGTTCATATAGGTGTAGGACAATGGTATGCAGGCAGGGTCTTTTGGGATGTGACCAATGAATGTACCATGCAGGTTGCGAGTATGATTCCTGGCAAGCAAAGATCCCCTTTAACCATAAATAATAGTTAAGCTAGAAATGCATATATATATATGTATATATATATGTATTCAGAAAAACTCTCTGATGAGTTGCTATTATTTTATTCACAAAGAGGTTATATCTGAAGAAGGCATTAATGTTTTCAACTTGCAGGATAAATAGCTATTTTTTCATGGATGCTGATCATCACAGTGACAAGGCTAGAATTGCTCCTTTTTTCTCTCTTGTCAGGAGTATGAGACTTCATTTTATTTTGTTTTCAAAGTAGAATTTTCACTTGGAATGTGAGTAGTATCTTTTTGTAGAAGGGGCACCCTGTTCTTTTTTAGAGACATAGGCTAGAGAGTAAGTAAATTTTTTGCGAGCAAAGCTCATGCTCCCGGGATTTCCCTGCTGAGAGTACAGTAAGATATGTTTTTATCCAGAACGCTACAGTATTTTTGAGAATCTTACTGGTGAAGGAGAAATCTGAGTGACCACAATTACATCTCTCTTTCCTCATTCTCATTATAAAACGTGCATTGCTCTTCAGTGGTGCATTTCTTTGATTATATTTGTCCTCAGATCAATGTTGTTTCAGGTGAGCAAAATGCTGCAAATGCAGTCCAGTTTCATCCAGCATAACTGATCTGAAGTAGGTTTATACATTTGCAATAGTTCTCCTGCTTTGAAGTTGTATTTGTGTGTTTGTGGGGGGTAGAGGGGGTTTTCAAAGAGCAGACGTGCCTGTTGTATATAGTTCTTAAAACTGACTTTCATTTTCAGGGATAGTACTGAGGCTCTGTTTTATATGGTGAAAAATACCTCAAAGTGACAGTAGACAGACTGTGCAGTGAGAAATGAATCGCTCATCAAGGCTGATAGCAAAGCTCCTTATTCCTTTTATTTAAAGGAGTTAATACATTATATATTACTTAATTTTCACTTTTATTTATTTTTAGTTGTACAAGTTCAAAGGTATCAGTTGCACTGCATTTTGTCTTGATGGCAGCAGAGATATTGAAGAGAAGTTTGCAACTTTTAGCTTCTTTAGATAGTTCACTTCCAACGGAAGAAAAATGATAAGCCTTATGATTCTGGACATGCCTGCTTTTGTCATTGCTTAAAATTAAATACTATGCACAACTGTAAATAATTACTACCATGCACTGACTTTGAAAGCAGGTTTCTAGTTTGATTAATGAATAATGTAAAGGTTAGAGAGAACCAGCGAGTGAATCAGAAGTGAAGTCCTGCTGCTAGATGAAAATCTGTCTAGAGAAATATACATGGCAATTTTGTCCTTTTCTATTATTAATTTTAAGCCTTGTATTCCTAAGAAATATATTACAGACCATTGTAATGAAACAAGGTAGTGTAATTGGATAAACGGAGCACTATTTATGTTTGATGATGGGGATTTTTGAGCTCAAATTACACTTTTAAAGACACTTTATTTCACATCAACATGGAAACTATGTCAAATGCATTTTGATCTTTCCAGGGCTGAAGCTTTTCTGAATCGTCATTCCTTTTTGAGATCGTCATTTCCATTTTGATAATTCTTGAAGCAGATAGTTACAGCTCTTGATATCAGTGCCTGCTTTAGTATCATACTTCTGTTTACAGTAAACAACCCATTTGTATTGTAGCTTTCACCCAAAGGAGTCACAAAGGGCTTTGCAAACGGCCGGCCCAATTCTTCTCTTGCTCAGGTGCAAATCAGAAATAGCTTTACTAGCAGCATCAGTGCAGTTGCAGTGAGTACTGTCTGCTCCTGCAAGTAAGAAGGGACTCAGGCCCACAAAGTACTTCATCCTTCAATGAAATGCAGCCACCTCTGGGGTAGAAGTCTTGTAACGATTCCATAACAAATGGTAATATATTAACAGAAGGGTGGAAAAAGGGTGGGAGCAAAGCAGAATTGCTATTCAGATTTTATTCCTAGGGGTATGAAATAGCTTTCAAACACAATTTCATTGGATTAAACTCTCCTTTCCCCTGCAGCTTGTTTAAATGTGCATATTTTATTTTGTGATCATGAATTGCTAGTTTGCTTTTTTAAAGCCTGCAAAGAGGAATCTGGACTTAACGCCTTTTCCGGCTGCAATTTTGTATTTCTTCTTTTCCTTCTCTCTCAGCTCCAGTAGGCTGTCTAAGAACCAAAGCTTTGGAAAAGTACAGCAGAAACAGCTATCAGTCGCATTTATTTTGTTTATTCGAGCTGTAGAATAACACAGTTTTGTTTTTGGAAAAGTCCTCCCAGAGCAACAAACAGAAGATACTTAGCAGTCAGTACTTTAAAGCTGCAGTTTGCACCTTAGGAGTAAAAGGTTATTTAAAGCAGAAACATATTTAGAAAGTGAAATTCTGCTTCTGCAGAAAGCAGAGCAAATGACCAGCTAGGTCTGATACATATGTTTCTGCGATGAAGGGAAGCGTTATATACATGTATTAATAAGCAAGAGCATTGTGGCTTTTTTAGTGTTATTTGTATCCTTTATTACAGGGGCAATAGAAGCAGGTTCCAAGCAAGCAGTCCTGAATGAAACTATAGGAATGGCAGCATCGTTTTGTTTAAACAACCTCCAGAAAAGCAAGTGCACATCAAAACCACCTAAATAGCTCATGCCTCAGAACCTTTCAGTTGCTGTGCACACCACGATGCTGACAGATGACAAAAAAGCCAAGGTGTTGACAAACAAGAGGAGCCTTTAAATCCTGGTTAATTAAATATATTCCAAAATAGGTACTTTTGCAACTAAAGAGGCACCAAAATTAGTTGCCATCTGCGTTAAATTCTGGAATCGGCTACTAAGCCTGAAACAGCTATGTAATTTTTTCCCATTGTCAAAACTCAGGCCTGAATGGGACAATTTGAAATCATGTTCATTTTAGTTACTGTTTCCTTATTTCAATTTTCCTGTCACATATCAATGCACTGTATATTATCACTATATAAAGAGTGGGACTCACCAAGAGTTCAGCCCCAGTGACTGTGAAATAAAAGATGTTTCCATCAGTAAATGACACAATTTTATAGCCCTTTTAAAAACACGTTCATTGTCAGAAATTCTTTTGCATAAATGCTCTCCCTCTTCTGTGCTCTCTAATTGAAAAGCCCATTTTCTTCAAAACAGCAGGATTTTGGTATTTCCTCCTAGAGCTTTCTTCTTCTGATTTTTCCTCTCATTCATAGCACCCACCTCAAGTAACTGTTTCCCCTAGAAGAGGTCCCTGGAGTTCCTCCGTAGCAGAGGGCCAGGGAGAGCCTTTCTCCCGTCATTTTACTTCCCATCCCGATGAGGACATCACTCCCAGAGAGCAACTCCAGACTCGCGGAAAAAAAAAAGCTGTCAGTTGCTGTGGCTGCAATTCCCAACTTAGCAGCAGCAGAGGGAATGGAACTGTACTCTATCAATTACAGTTGGAACCAGAGGCTAAACACTTATTGTGTTAAGCTATTGTGCAGATCTTAAGAGCTCAAATGTAAAAAAAATATCATGTCAGCTAGTGGAGGGGAGAATAAGGCCTGGTTCTTCTACTGGATGACGTATTGTTAGCAAATGCAAAGTAAAATTATTCAAATTCTATTTAATGCTTCTCGGGTTGAGACATGTGTGTACCATATTATGCCTTAAAAAAGGGGGATCCTACTGACTTTACTGCTAAAATAAGCCATTATTTTTCCCTCTTCTCCGCAAAATGAAAATATTTGTGAAGTTTTACCTCTAAAGCGTGCTCATGCAAGCAGAGAGACATTTTCATCTGTCTCTGAATCTGATACAGGAGTCAACTAGAAACAGATTACGCTCTCAGATGAAGTCTTACATTTCATTCATGCAAGAGCAGTGATTTTTCATTACCTATTTAATTACAATAATTTACATGAGAGTGGGTCCAGTTCTGCAGCTCTTACTCAGCACTTTCCTTCAATGGGTAACTGGCCTGTGTAAAGACTGTCTATGTGAACCTGGGCTGTTTAGCTTCAAAATTAAATATATATGTTTCTTTAGTAATGTTTTGCCTCTGAAGAGGGATCAGATTGTACCATTAAGCTTTAAATTTAGGGAGAGTTCTGCTTGTAACTTGTGTTACTAATGGTTGCATGCTATTCTTCTCTAAAGTCTGTACGACTGAGATATTTTGCTTCCTTGGCTAACTTTGCTTCTCAAACACATTTCCATTGTCTGTGTTAATTATTGAACACTGTTTCTTGGTACCGGTAGGTGATACAGTCTTTTAAAGAATCTGTTTTTAACATGTAATGTTAACGCTGTACACACAAGCAGCAGCTCTCAAGTAAATGCATGAAGATGGTTTTGCAAATCAGAAGCCTCAGAGTTCCGTGTAGTTTTAGGGACTAAAATCGGTTTTCTCATTAAGGTGACCTCTCACTTGAGGCTGTTGGATCTTGGCACCGAGTAATTTTTACCATGTTATAATAATGGCTTCTGCAACTCAGAAATACCTTGACAGCAAACCGTGTATTTTTTTAAGGTTTCAAGGAGAAACGCATCATAGAAGCACACTGTTTCCCATTAGATTTACGCATCCCTCTTTAACTGTTTCTGGCTTTTCATCTGTTACTTGTGAGGTTTTTCAGGCAAAAAAAAGTGGAAAAACTGGTCTTATGATCTAAGTGTTGCATTAAGTAGTTCATTTATAAAAATGAAGAAAATCTTTGTTTCTCTAAAAGAAATGTTTTCCCCCCTTGCCCTAGGAAAAAGAAAATCACAACAATAGCTTCAAAATGACAGGATTCAATTGTGAAAAATACATAGTTTATAATGTGCAGTGCCCGATGGTCCTAAGTATTGGTAAAATTCCAGTTAAATAGAACAGTCCTAAATGTATTGGAAACAGACCCTCTTCAGGTATGCACACATACGTACCTGAAAAAAGGAGAGACAGTCGCCTGTCTGGGAGCAGGATGCACTGTTCTTATTGACAGAAACTGGAGAGCTCAGTTGTTTAGAGCAATTTTTGATTATTCCACCAATATTTGCCCAAATGTTAAAACTTGTGTGATGTTAGGAGCTGTGTCCACTGAAAGTCCTTTGTTAGTGTTTATTTTCTTTAAACCTCCAGCTCCTGGAGTCTGGTGATTATGCAAGTGCCCACTGTGCATTTTAAAAGGAAAATGTATTTTAAACTCCTTGCTATGGAGAACTAAGGAGCTTGAAAACGTGCAGCCTAAAAGTTCTTATGCCAGAAGAAAAATGCTGTGATTCTCAAAGTGACTGTTTCTGACATCTCATAATTTTCAGCTGGTCTCACAATTTTTGTGGTTGTGCTTCGTGATTTTTGAATAAACAAGGTTGGCAGTATTGCTTTTGACTGATTCCAATGATGAACTGGTGTATGTGTCTGTGTATGTAATTATATACATACACAAACATAATACCAGTAAACAAAATACATAACATAATGATGGAGTGGAGTTACATGAATGGTAGCTCTGAATTTGTATTGATATCAACAAAGCAGTTTTGAGACATTAGACCATGGGTTCTTGAAGAGTGGCTTTCAACTGAAGTTTTGTGGAGATTGTTTTTAGTGGCAATTAAATCTAGAAAGTTAAGTAACTGTTCTTTAAAGTCTGAACACTTGCAAGACCTATGAGGAATGCATAGCCTACCTTTTTTTCAGATATAATCAGGCTCAACTTTATTGAAAAAAAATTTACAACTAGCAACATTAATGCTGTATTTTTATTGTATTAATGCAAATGAGATGCTGACTTCTTTCTTTCATCTCCATGGCTTGTATCTGTTATAGCTGTATTTTATTCCTTTCTGTGTCTTTTCTCCCAGTGTTCTGTAAACTGCTATCATCTAATGATACTGAGGCTCATTAAAGTTACTCACCATGCTAAAGAGACTATGGGAATCATCCTTAGCTCTAGATGGCTATAGAAAAGCAAAACCATTGAGTATATGGGGAAAACTAATCCAGATCAACCCTTCTGTTCCCATTTTGGGAAATCTTTAAAACTGGTAGGTCAAACAGGAGGAAGAAACTTGCAGGAAGAGCAGTGTACTGGAAAGAACAGGTCATTTTTAATACACATCCCTACCTGACAAAGATAAAAAGCAATAAAGTTTTAAGGAGCTTTCTGGCTCTTCCTGCATCTCTCTCCGAAGACTCATTTAATTGAAAAGCCTGTTGTGCTTGGTTTTGTGCATGTAAAAGAGAGAAGGGGCAATTTTGCACAAGGCCTAATATTCCAGCACAATATAATCAGAACTCTTTCTGGTTGCTTTTTAAGTCTCTCTGTTCATATAAAATTAAGACCCTCTTATCTTAAATTGTAGTAAATCTCATTCAATATTGCTTTCATAACTTAAAAAATGCTGTTACATATTCCCAAAGCAACTTTGCTGAAGTAATATTTGGTCTGTTTATGTGGAATCAGTGCAGAATTTCTATTGAAAAAGGAGCAGTACACAGTTCTTGTTCATAATGGAAATAACTGAATTCTCTGAAACACCTTACCTTGGTAGCAAAGTTTTTTTTCTAGAGAAACTCTGCTTAGACGGGATTGGAACGAAAATCTGCACATTGGTGCAGTTTGGTATGTGCAGACAACAAGCCTATTTCCATCATTCACCCTCCACTTGGACAGAAGTAATTTTTTTGGTAGAAAGGTTTTACTCTGAATTTTCCATATATAAATAATTTTGTGTGAATTACACTGGGACTTACCACCACAATTCATAAGGCCTGCAATTTTCTTTGTACATGTAGGAAGAACTCATTTACTTCCTGCAGCATGAGTGGACTTCACAGAAAAGAGCTGGATCTTTTTCATGATGTACAGTTCTGCATTGAAGAAACATAACCTTATGCTAGCTGGTATATTGGTCTACCAAAATTAATTTTTTTATGTGTTTTTCAGCCGTGTCATAACATTTATAAGCACAGTACAAGTAGCATTAAATTAACATGTGAAAGGAGAAGGAAGCTAAGTAGTTATATTGATCATCTGTAGCATTAAATGCTAAAAAATTAAAAGCTTTCTAGTGCTTTTGATAATCTGCATGGTTCCTGCTCATATATGTCTGCTTTGTTAGTGAGCAATATTTCTTCACACTTAGCACCTTTCTTCCAAAGATTTCTTACTAATGCTGTGTACTCCTCAGAATAAACCCAGTGAAGTAGAATTTTTTTTTCCCCATTTTACAGAAAATCAAATTGAAGCCAGGAGGTATTAGCTGATTTTCTCAAGGTCAAACAGTATTTGCTCCTAATTCCCTTCTCTAGGTACTAGATCACATTTCTGTTGTCAGCACACTTCCAGGAGAGAAAGCCAGACTGGAGGCTCAAGGCATCTGCATGCTTGCTGCTGGGGTGAGAAGAGGGAGCAGCTCAGCTGGGGCACTGGGGCTGTTGGAGGGCAGCTGGAAAGGCAGTTTCATCCCTTCCGTGCAACTCCCCGTGGTGGAGGAGGTGGCACTTTGCTCATGTCCAGGAGCTCCCAAAAGTGGGAGGACTCACAGTTAGAGAAATCAGAGCTCTGCTAACTGCGCGCTTTACTAGGCAATAGCTTTAGACTGAATAATTTAAGTCTTTTACCTTGGTCAGTGGTAAGTTTCAGAGCATTTGGTTATGGTTACTTTTTCCCCTATATACTGTTCTTCACTTCTTTGTCAGACCTGCGATCTAGCTTTGTATTTCTGACAGTATGTAATGTATTGCCTTGAGAAATATGAAAAACCTGGTCTGATTGCAACTAAACAGGACATACACATTTTTTCCCCCACCCAGACTGCCGGAGGCAGTTGGAAATCTCTGGTAATCGAGTTTGAGGCTCTGGTTTTTCTAAGTCAGCTTCTAATGTTAAGGGTCTAAATCCTTACATGGGCACCTAAATAGAGCTCTGCCTTTTCAAAAGCTTTTAGCACCAAGCAGTTCCCATGGACCTTCCTCAGTTCCCCCTCTTGTGTAAACTGGAATTGTTAAGCCTCGATCAAGGGCAGTGGTGTTTTTTTTTCTAAAGTGGAGATGTATGTATTGCCTATAGAAGAAATATGATGCAAGTAATAGCCTATGGATTCATTAAGGATTGTTTATGTTTATTTTCACACCATATTACCTTTCAGGAATGGTCGTTTCAGCCATTATATTGACAGGGACTCAGAATAAATCTTAGGTAATATAAGGCTAATCTGCCATACCTGGGAGACCACCTGCTACCCTCTCAAACAGAGGCCAGATCGTTTGGTGCTGAATCACCAGGTAGGGCTTTCTCCTCTGGAGCTGGGGACTTGGGAAGCTCTCCCATGGCTCCTTTTCATGTGGAAATTAATGCTTGCCTCTATTTCTGAATAGTAGGTTATTAGAGTTCATATGCAAATTCCCAGGATGGGAATTTGTCTCTCTTTGATAATTGATATAATAATATATATTTTTAGTGGTCCAAAGTCCTTGAGCTTGAGCCTTGTATATGTAATTTATGTTTATTTCTTACTGTTATTAACTATAATTTAGTTGTTGGCGCCTTTCATTGCCTTAGATTGAAGGGAGTGTCTCTATCCCATTGCCCCTCCGTAAACAATGCCCTTTTAGGGTTCCTTATCCTGTATCCTTGCCCAGACATTTCCTAGCCTGTCAAATACTGTCATTTTATTCCTTACAGATCATTCACAGTACGTCTCCTGTTGCACACACAAATAAGGAACAAATGCAATCACGATGCATCATCGTTTAGCATAACAAATAAAAGCCGATCTGTGCAGATTTCCCTTAAAGTGTCTCTTAATATGTATTGTCAAAATGTCTGAAGATGTCTTTTACTCATAAGCATTTAATTATTTGTGACAATTAAACTAATATTCAGAGCAGGAAAAAAATGAAGGTATTAAATATTTTCTCTTGTCAAAAGCTAACAAAACGTCACCTGGCATAGCAAACTCCTTAAATTTTGTATTTCAAACATACCTTATAATTGAAAGGCTCTTGAACAAAATTACGGGGCCCCACTTCACAGCTCTATATTTTGTATTGGATTTGAGGAAATTGTACTTTTAAAACTAGACCAAAATTTAAGGGCACATCCTTACAGCTTATATCAGTAATGAGCAGCTGAATACTTGATGACTGAAAAGGAGTTTCTATCAATTTTTAAGTCTGTGCTGAAATTTACAGCCAACGGCCTCTCTGACTGAATTAGGGACTCAGTCCTGGGTTTTGTAGCCTCAGCCAGTTATTGTTTTATTTGTGCGTGAGAAAAACCAGCTCAAATAACACAAAGCAAGTCATCAACCTTTTCTTTGTTCAGAATTATGGATTGATTTTGTTGGGTTTGATCCCTCTAGCCAGATGGATTGTTTGAACTGGAGAGGTAACATGCTGTGGATAGGGCAGAACAAGTCGCCAACACTGCTGCTGAGGGCTCAGCACCTTCACCTGCCTGGAAGCCCTTTAACGTGCAAGAAGTTCAGCTACATGATAATGAAAAGGGGGAGAAAAACAGAGAAGATCTTGAAAAGAGCTGAAAACCAGCAGAGGCCTCGAGTGCAGTGTTGTGTGGATGCTGGAATACTGCGTAGCCCCAGGCACAGCAACAATAACATCTATATTATGGGCACAGCAGTTCCTAAAGTCCAGATTGTTTGGGGTTTTCAGTTGAGGGATTTGATTTCTACTGGTTCTAGTGTTTCCAGTTCTGAGCAACCATTTCCATTATCAAAATCTGTGTTTCCTTTCTTAAAATGTTCTTCCTGTAATTTAGGGTAAGATCTATTCGGCAAAAAAAATTAAAAGACTTACATCAGGGTTTATTTCAAAGCCGTGGGACCACTGTGCTTTCTGGCAGTGACGTGCACATTTTTCAGAGATATCTTCTGCTTTCCCTGAGAAAATCCACCCCAATTTGTCTGACTTAGAAAGTCTAAAAGTTGCTGTTGCCAAAGAATTTTTAGAAGGTGACACAGCATTCTCCAGCGTGCCATCTCCAACACGCATGCTCTGTTCTTGGTTTCTCTTTTTCAATTACATTCCTTTAAAATATGTTTTAGCTGGGGATAAGTAGGACAATTGCTTTCCCTGCTGCAGGGACGGCAGTGGGCCTGAGCATTCTAAGGGGAATGAGGACCGGTCTGTATCGTGCGTGCAGCTGTAGCCCAGGCCCCAAGATGGGAAACGGGGAAACTGAGAAAGCAGAATGTGGTAAGGGCAGCAGGAGAGAGCATAAAATTATCAAATAGCTCTAGAGAACCGTGGTAAAAGTGTGTATTTGACTCTATTGCCCGGTAAGCGTGGACCGTGATATTGAGCATTAGCTCTTGCAGGGAATGCATCCAACAGTTTCTGTCTAGGTTAAGACCTGGATGGAAATAAGTATGGTTCCACATGCGCAGTTCCTAGTTTTCCTCAGGGTTTTTTGGGTTTGTTTTTTTTTTTTTTTTTTTTTTTTCACAAGCATGCCTGGGCCCTGGCTCCCTTGCAGGCAGAGGGTGGGTGGCTGCAGGACATGAGCCTCAGCTGGGCAGGCAGGTGTGTCCACAGGGCTGCTCAGCCTCACGGGACCTTCCTCTCTGTGGAAAAAAGTAGAAAAACTCACTTAAAATTTGAGCTGTGCCCACATCCCGTGTCTGTTAAATAGCTGTGGCAATGCCCCATCCCCGAGGCATGGTGCTGGCAGTTCAGGAGCGGCTGGGCAGGGGTGTGAAATGCCCTTGAAAGGAGGAAAATAGCAATTCCCTGTGAGGAGCCTGGAGGCGATGCGGGCAGCGAGGCTCAGGGCCGCACCTTGGCTGGCGAGAATTAAACAGACGTCTTGAAGACTTAAGGCAGCAGAGAGGTTTGTGGAAGCCATATAGAATGTACAATAATGATATATATATAGGGTGGTTGCGAGGTATTGGGGGGGTTGAGCTGCGGGAGCTGCCCAGTCAGGGTGCTGGGGAGGCGCAGGGTGCCACAGGTAGGCCTGAACAAAGCGTGGAAATTGCTGGCAGTTAAGTAGCTGTTGTACAAAAGCAAGCAGCTCAGAGAAAATACAAAGAATAATGCCAGGAGTTTCAACCACAGATATCTGTTTAGATAAAAAGAGCCTGTTAGTCTGAGATCTCTTCTCATGCCACAACATGCAAATTGCAAGGGGCTGATCCCTCTGTCGCTCTGTGAGTAACTGCCATTTACTTCAGCAGGTGCTGGGCCCTTACAACTCTGACTTTGGTTTTACTTGGGGCAGGGGGGGTTATTTTATCTCATTTACTGCCCTGCGGGAGATTTTCCATAGAAACTGAATCTTTCTATCTGGGAGTCGGCAACAAAACTTGAACAAGGATCATCAATAAGAGCGGAGCAAGTTGCCTTCAGGATATTGTACAGCTTTGTGTCACCTCCAAAATAACTAAAATCCTAAGAATGTTAATCTAGAAAGCAGTCACCCTTGCATTACTCTTCTGCTATTTCTGTGAACTTATTAGAGATTTTATAAACTTGTGATTTGAGTTAAACAGAGGTAAATCATTTGGAGAACTATTTGCAGGGAGGCAGAGGGATGTTATGATGCCATCAGCATCTGGGTTTCCACTTGGTTGGATTAGGAACATTTTACCTTAATCATTCCCAAACATGTTTGCTAAAATCCCTTCTTTCATTTTTTATCACCCATGAGCTATAGCCAGGCAGGTTTTCAATTTGTGTATGTGTGTGTGTTAGGGTAAAGTGATGAAATTTGTTGTTAGAGTGAGTATACGAACAGTCTCATTTTTATATTTGTCTTCTTTCATTATAACTGTTTGGAAACATTTTGATTCAGTTAAAATGCACTATTTTCCATATACAAAGTATGTACAGGGGAACGAGGGAGTGATTATGAGTTTCTCCAAGGAAATAAGCATCTCTTAGCCATCATCCTACAACTGGGAAAGTTCTAATACATGACATCTATATAATTTAACCTAATAATTTTTTTCTTTTTACAGTGATGTAATGGGGAGAGTGACCTGGACTTTGTAAAAGTTCCCCTACTTACTGCAGATTCCCAAGGGCAATGTAACATTCTAGACAGTGTTTTATATGCCCTGATTAAAATGTAACATATTTTTGCATTTCCTGTGCAGTGACCTGTTAGTGCTCATAGACAGAACACTTAAAGAACAGTTACAAGGAGACATTTCCAAATGTGCCTAATATGCACGAGTTTTTATAACATTCTTATTTCATTTGAAATTGCAGCTACAGCAGGAACCATTCAGACGGCGCATTGATTTAACTTTTTAATCCACTGTTTTGCTACGTCAAGTAAAATAAATGTTTGTTTTTAGCTCCGTTTTTTGCATTGCTAAAACTCGTAACTACTTGCTTTAAGCTTGGGATTCTAAAGGGAGCTACATTATCTGAGATTTAAAGCTTGCTTTTTGTAGCTGCTTTCTCACAACTCCCCCAAGAAAAAAAAAATACAAAAGTACAACTTTAGCAAAAAGGGCTTTTATATCTCTATCAATTATAGAAACACCAGCTGCAGTAGATTACAAATGTGTTTGGCTGATTGTGATGTTGTGTGGGGAAAACTGTCACAAGGAACTGGATTCTGTTCTCCCCAACACCGTTGGGATGTTGCACCGTTCCCTCGGCTGCAGCCGGCACTTCTGTCAAAGCTGGAGTGGGCAAGAGTGGGATCCGGCACTGGGATTGCCAAATAGCGTACTGCCAAATCTAGCTCGGTACTTGTGCACACGTCCTGGCATTAGGAAAAAATATGAAGCTGTTGAATGTGAACGCAAGTGTTAGCTGTGTGTCATAGTGTATGCATGTGTTTTTATGTGAGCTGAAGCAAAAGCCACACCAATATGTCTGCAACCTGGACCAGAAACCTCTGGGGAGAATCACTCCAGTTATTTTTGATCTTTATTTTTTATATCCAAGATATTTATTTTTTTCCTTTTACTTTCTTGAAGAACCAAGTCAACGGGAAAGGCACCACAGAACAAAAATTGTTTGACCAGCCCATAAAGGTAAACTAGCTGGAAATCACGAAGAAAAGAAATAGGATGCAAGACAGCAATGCAAGATGGGCAATTTAGCATTTTTGGTGGTGTTGGGCTCAGGAAAAAATAATGTGTCAAAGTGCGTGCGGGTCATTATTGCTTCACTAATATCCTGGGGTAAAAGCATATCAATATAAGGGCTTTCAGTTGTTTGCATCTTGGTTACTGTTTCATTTATCTTACTGTGCTTTGGGTCACTCTGGAAGGATGTGGGTGGGTCCTGGTTTATTTTAACAAAGAGAAACTGACATAGCAAAGTTCTGCATATACTTTTCAGTGAAAATGCAATTTTCTATTTTCATTTAATCCCAGGAATGTTGGCGTTTTCCAGGCTGTCAAACAAATGAGTGCACTGGAGGACAGTTAGATGTGTCTGTCTAGTTCATCTATCTAATCTACCTCATTTCTAATGTGCCCATCACCATGGTGTCTAGGTGGAAAGTATCTGCCCTGATTTTG